>NC_137956.1:14446678-14451678 GCF_963924665.1 Micromys minutus
ACACTCTTATATACTGTTCTTTGTTTTCCTTCAAATTCATGCATTTCTTTTTCCTGCTAATTGTTATCAGTGTATACATAATATCTATATGTACATGTATTTATATGTGTATGTGTATATGATGTATATGTGTATGTGTATATGTAAATGTATATATGTATATGTATATGTATATGTGTATTTGTATGGTGGGAGTTGTGTGAGAATTGGGATGGTTTCTTTATTTTTTCCTCAACTTGTTTACAATCAAGACATTGAAAAGTTTACATGTGTTTCTTTTATACTTTGCTACTTTGTTGAAAGGTTTTCTTAATCAGTTTTAAAAGTTTGAGAGGAAATCTTAAGGAACTGTTACAAGACTATACTATTTGCAGGTAGTGAGAATTGGACTTTTTTTTCTACATATATCATTTTTCCATTATCTTACTGTTCTGGGTAAGACTTTAGGAATTGTGTTCAATAAGAGTCATTTTATTTAATACTTTCAGTGTTTTTTTCCAGTTAGTATAATGTTAATTTGGGACTATTGTATTGAGCTGTGTTCCTCCTATTTCTTACATCTATGTTTTTAGAGATTTTATTAAAGCTTTCCTTTCTTTATCAAAAATTTCTGCATCTCTTGATGTGACCATGTGATTTCTACCCTTGTGTGCATTAATATCATGTAGGACATTTTCTAATTTGTATGTGTTAAACTGTACTGCATTCCCATAATGAAGACAAACAAATCACAGTGAAAGATATTCATGATGTGGTCTGGAATTCCATTTGCACCTATTTTATTGAGAAAAAGAATTGGTATCTGTGTTCATCAAGGAGAATAGCCTGTCGAACTTCTTAGTATTTAATATCTCTTACCAAGTCTTGCTATAAAGACAATACTAGATTTGGAGAATGAGAGGAACAGCATTTTTTTATTTTGTATTTTGTGAAATAGCTTGAGGAGGTTTAGTGTTTGCACTTCAAATGACTTGATAAAAATTTATTTGGGCATAGAATCTTTTTTAGGAAAGGTCCTGTCTTTATAAAATTACTGGTTCATCACCTTTGGTTGTTTTACATATAACTTCTTGATTTTATCTGACATGTCACATGTGTCTATGTTTTTTTTTATTCTCTTAGATTGTCTTAGTTACAGTTTCCATTGCTGTGGTAGGCATTGTGACAAAGAGCAACTTGTGGAGATAAGGATTCATTTCCATTTTTGAGTTTAAAGTCTGTTATTTAAGAATATAAGGCAGGGATTCAAAGCATGAGCCTTCTGGCAGGAACTGATACAAATATCATTTTGAGGAACACTGCTGGATAGCTTGAATCCTATGGCTTGCTTAGTTTTCTTTTTAATATACTTTGGTACCTCCTGCCCAGGGATTGGACTGCCATCATGAGCTAGACCCTCTAGCATCAACTACCAATCCAGAAAATACAGCAGTGGCTTTCCCACAAGCCAGTTTTAAGGGTCATTTTTTCAGTTGAGGTTCTGTCCTCTTAAGTGACTCTAGCTTTTCTGTCAAGGTAACAAAGTATTAACTAGCACATAGATATTTCAAATTTGTTAGAAATTATGTTTTTAAAGTATGTCCCACTGTAAGCACATCTGGGCATGAGCAATATTGTCAGGATTTTGTGTCTGAGGATGGAATGGATCACAAGGTAGGGAGGTCTCGATATGGCCTTTCCTTTAGCTTTTGCTCTATTTTTGTTCCTGCATTTTCTTTACACTGGGACATATTTGAATTTATATTTTTAGATGGGTGGGTGGCTTCCTCCTTCCAATAGGGGCTCTGTCTATCTACTGGAGGTAGTTTCTTCAGGTTCTATCTCCCTGCTATTGGGTATTTTGGCTCATGTCGACCCCATGTGAGAGGGTCCTGGAACCCGCTCACATACCTGGTGTCTAGAACATTCTAATAGTTCCCCAATTTTCCCATCCCCCACTGCTACTTATTTCTATTCTTTTTCCTGGCCCTCTGGACTTCTGTTCTGTCTTTTCCCATACCAGGCCCTGTTTTTCTCCCCGTCATCTCTCCTACCCAGAATCCTTCCTCGCTCTGCCTCCAGTGATTACAGACAGGATCCTTGATCTATGAAGAATAAAAAATGAGTGTTTCTGAGCAATCCTGTAAGTTCAATTGTTAATGTGGGACTCTTCATTTCTACTTTTATTACTCTTCGTGGTTATTCTCATTTTATTCTTTTTGTTTGTTGGTTTGCTTGTCTGTTTTTAAAATAGTTGGGTTTAGATTTGGTCATTCTCCTTTGTTGTGGTGACTATTCGTTTGTTTGTTTGTTTTTATTTATATTTTAACTATTTCTGTCCTGGTACTTATTATTTTCCTTATTCTTTTGCTTGAATAATAACAATTCATATCTCTGCTTAGAGGATAAGTTACTCAAGGCAACAAATAAAAGGGTCCTGTACTTCCATTTTATCTGCTAACATGTTTCTTTTGATTAAAAAGAGAAATAGTCAACATTCCTTCTCACTATGACAAGTTACCTACCTACCTGTGATTTGTTTTTGTAATGTTTGGTATATTAAATTATTCATTTTAGAAAATACTGAGAGAGAGAAAGTGAGAGACAGAGAGACAGAGAGAGAGCCAGAGACAGAGACAGTGTGTGTGTGTGTGTGTGTGTGTGTGTGTGCGCGCGCGCATGTGTGTTTTCTTTTCTGAAGTCTCAAGATATACTTATTTTTTTCTGCCCAGTGTAGGATTCCTTCAAGCATCTTCTGTAGTTCTATCTTAGGGATCTGATCATGAAATCAGTCCCTGATATTTGTCTTTAGTTCTCCTTCAATTTTGAGGGGCAGTTTTGCTGTTTATTCAAATACTAACTTTGTTTTTAAATTACCATCTTTCAGTCCACTTTCTTTTTTAACTTACCATTTTTCAGTCCACAAATCTTTCAGTCAGACCAGATTTCTGCTCGTGGAACACTGTACTTTTCACACTCAAACTCTTTCATGCATCTAGATGTACTATCCTGGCGAAGTCTCACAAGGTGCTTCTGGAAAACTTGCCCTGGAGTCTCATGTTGAGCCATAAGTAAAACAACTCAGCTACAAGTTTTGTGTGGGTCTATTTAAGAATGCACCTTTAAACTGAACCAGTTGAATACAAAGAAGAGAGGACTTTTTGTTTGTTATTTCTGTGGTTCCAGCACCACCACATGATATCTGTTTGGTTAGACTACAAACCTGCTTAGCGTTGCAAACAGCGATTATGGTTTTGGGTCAGTGACTCCTCTCATCTCTGGTCTTTATGAGTCCCACTGCTATCACAGGTGCTCTAAGTTGTGCACCCGCCCTCTCTCTCTGCTCCCTTCTCTCTCTGATTTTTTCTCCTCTTTAAGCTATATGCTAAACAAAGTGTAGTATGGCACTGTGAGAGTTTGGGGAATCTATTACTTTCTTTCCTTCTTCATATTCCAGGACACCAGTGCTGTGCAATTGAGCATACTCTACATTTGAAAGTGAGAACTCCAAAATGGACCCTGGAGTCCTGTCCTCTCTCTCCCTCTTCCTCTCCCCCTCTCTCCACCCCCATTCTATTTTATAATGCTCACTTTTTATTTCTATGAAAAGTAATTTTTTCCATTGTCATTCATCTCCTACTTTCCAATCATCCCCTACTGATTCCCACATAACCTTCCTATTACTCTAGGGATATTCCAGCAGGGAACAGGAGTTTTGGTGTAGAGAATTTTGATTGCCTTCTGTATTCTTAATTTTAAATCAATATGATTATTTTTTTAGGAAAATATAAATATATATATACTTTTCCAGAATACAAAATTTTAAAAGTTTTGTATTTGAAATTTGAAAACTCTTACATCCCTTTTTTTGTGTATTTCTCTTCACATATTAATAGCATTTTTCATCTTTTCCTTTTTGTTATCTAAAAACTTTTAATTTCTTAAAATTTTCAATTGTGGATTTATTAAGTTGTATTTTCTTTCATGCTCTTCAGCATATTTGTAATTACATAAAATTTTTATCTGATGATTTAACATCTTTGTTATTTTGGGTCTGTTTATTATTTTTTGACTATTTTTAATTAATCATATTGTGTTGTATTTTTGCTGTCTTATGATAAATTTTTAGATAGGAATTTTGTGTTTAGTGTTTTATTTTCTTCCTTTGTATACCATGGGTTTTGTGCTAAAAAGGTGTTACAACCCTTTGCAGATTATTTTGATTCCATGAAGGCTTTTGTTTGTGATTCTATAGAGTAGGGCCATGATTGACTTGTTTTTGATAGAATGGTCCTGCTACCTTAATGTGAGCTCTAGTATCACATGCTATTAACATTTGGTTATCTTTCTCTAATTTGGATCACTAGAACTTATCTTCTATGATTTTTTTGACCAGGATCTATTCAGCCAAAGAGTGTCACTCTTTGCCTTTCTTAAAGCCATTTCATAAAGCATGCCTGAAGCTTAAAATTAAAAACACATCAACTGTGACACATAAACATGCTTCTTAAGCTCTTTTTCAGGGTATACCTGTCCCTAAAATATTATGTCCCCTGATTTTATAATTGTAAGACTGCTTATGTATTATCTTAATTTTCTCTAAGTGATGTTAGCAGTTTTTTTATTTGGCCTCTGTCAGGACTGAAGCTTCACATAATAAAATCAGAGCTTTCATAAAGCTGTTTTATTTCTTCCACTATCTCTGGCAGCTCATTCCTGTGTAAAATTCTGTCAAAGCTTGAGAGAAAATAAGTTATTGACTAATACAACAAATACAACATTAAATATACTATCATAGTTTAACAGCTTTCTCAGAGGTTATTATTCTTATTAAATAAAATTAAGTTATTTTATAATTTTTAAACTTTAAAATTACTTGTATAATTGATAAAACTCTAGCCCATGGAGAGTTCGTAAAAGATAGATAGAAAAAAATCATCAAATCAGGCACTCAAACCATCCAGAATAAATAGCTCTGCAAGTTCCGATAACACAGTCTGCTGAGGCTACCAGAGTAGGCA